>NC_137738.1:5638667-5643667 GCF_963264785.1 Psittacula echo | reverse complement strand
GCTAAAAGCACTTTTTTTTTACATTTCTTCCTTGGGCTTGCATTAAAAATATGCAAACATTTTTATGTGAGGTAATTGCAAAATGTAATATATATGAGTAGTTGCCACATACTTCACTTTAATTTGTGTGTGTGTTTTCAATTGTATTTAACCAGAATAACTAAGAAAATACACATTCTTTTTTTGTTTTTTTTTTTTTTTAGAAATATATTCTTTTAGTGTAGAGCAGAAGAGCACACGTAACATTATCCCTAGCAATTTTAATTGTATGGCTCTAATTATCAGGTTATAATACTCTCTTACAATCAGAATTCTTAAAATGAAACAGAATTAATAAGTAAGCCCATGAAGGACTGCATTACAGCCTTGGAAGTGGCTTGCAATTATGTAAACCTTCAGGTAAGATTATGGTATTTCAGATGTCTGAAACAGTTGCTGATCTTAAATACCAAAAATACAGCCATAGTTAGGCTGATTAGGGATAAACTTTTAGCCTTTGTTCTGAAGTTCCTTGCTTAGTGGGTTTAATTCAGGCCTTAAATCTCACTTGAATATAGTTTATTTAGGACAGCAATTTGGGACCTCACTTCTTTTATAAGTAATGTTCAACTCTTTATTGGGTGAATTAGTTTGTGTACGAACTCTGACCAGCTCCTAATAATATTTGACTTGCTGTTCCATACCTGTGATAGTATTTGACCTTAAGATTTCTTTTTGTAGTCATTAAATGTTCAGTCTTCAGTAGTATCATTTGCACTAAGGTATATAGTAAAGCAAGAACTGTCGGTATTTTAAAAATGCTTTCATACAGTTTGCTCACTTTATCCATTTTTTATTTGCAGTTGAAAAATGAAGAAAAAGATACGTATGACGAAAACCTCCATTACCCTTTTCTTCTCATTTTAACCAAACACAGATAGAAGATGACTTGTTTGTTTGTTTTAAGGTGGACTGCAGAAATTTAATCCATGTATATGGATGGCTGGGAGTAAGGAGGGTTCAGTTCCCCCCCTTTTGTTCCTGAGCCGTCATCAGAGAAATATTTCTAATTGGGGCTTGTTTCACAGTGTGTAAACATTGAGACATCTTTTTTGCATCATTTCGGAGCTTTTTTCTTCCAATTATATTCCAGCTTAAAACTGATTGGCCTTTATATGTATGCATTATCAAAGGTGTAACACTGGGTTCCTTCTCTTTCGTGCCTTTAAACTTACATGTACTCTGCTAATCTCTTTAAGTGTTATTTTTGGTGTGTATTTGAAAATATTTGAGCAATATTCTTTGTGGGCTTATATAACTGATGTAAAGTAGTAAACGCGTTCACATTGAATTAGCAAGGAAATAGTTATCTTAAGATCTTTTAAAAGTGCACCTATTGAATGCTCCAATTTTTCTGCCTTTTTTTTTTTTTATTTATTTAATTCCACTGCTGATTTTTCTATCCATGTCCTTATTTGCTTCAGTGTTGAAGGCTTTTTATATGTATAGTTTTTTCCAGCAGGACTTTTCCTCCTGTAGATGTATAAGAAATTATGCATCAGACAAAAGCCTCATAAACTGACCATTTGTCCTTTGGACACAATAGCCTGCCCAGCCCCTCTGCTCCTCCTCTCCAATTATGTGTGATTAGTCTCAGTGTGTTGTGTCAAGAAGGGGGAGTGTGCTGAGTGCTTATTATCTGTTTAGGTACAAGAAGAGCACATTTAGGTTCTGACTATGAATGGAAAGTGAGCCTTTATCAGGACTAAAATCTAAATGGTGCTATCCTAGAAATCACTTTTTAAAACAATACATCCTTTTCGGATAAATTCCGAGAAACACCCTAACAACTAAAGAATTCTGTAGTGTAATCAAACTCTCTCTCTTGAATTAGTTTATATTGTGATATATTAGGGCCCAAGTATTTGATAGACATTTGATGTGACTTTTCTTGACAAAAACCCCACAAAGAAACAGAAGTGATTTCTTGTTTTCTTCATGGTTTAATAGACCATTTTAATGACTTCTCAGAAAAACAACCTGGATCATTAAAGAACCCTGTACAGTCTCTTAAACCGCAACACTTTTTAAATGGTGAAAAAAAGAGAGAGAGGCAGGGACCATGACTGAGAGAGGGAGGTACTAGAAGCAAGGAAGTGTAGAGGGTCATGCTGAAATACATTCATTAAAAGAATGGCAGTGAGCATTCTTCCGTATTTAACAAATTGGGCAGCATGTAAACCTCGAGCTCGTGAAAGTCCCTTTCTCTTTGCTCTTCTTCTCAAACAAATTTCTTCACTACCGGTTTGCATGTCCTTGTATTCAATACTTTTTATGCTCCATTAGAGCACCTAGATGGATCTCAGAAGGCATAGGTCAAGTCGCAGTTAGATCATACATTTCTTTCTCACAAAAACTTGAATTGCAATGCCAAGCGATGGGCTAACATCACAATAACAGCAATTTATTCCTCTTTTGATAAAAAGCAGCCTATTCTCGGTGTTAGATAAAGACCAGGGGCAATGCAAACCAACCATTTATC
This sequence comes from Psittacula echo, assembly GCF_963264785.1. Taxonomy (NCBI): domain Eukaryota; kingdom Metazoa; phylum Chordata; class Aves; order Psittaciformes; family Psittacidae; genus Psittacula; species Psittacula echo. The sequence goes on along the minus strand of NC_137738.1, from coordinate 5,641,146 downwards.
CTAGAACTGAGTAGTATGTCTCCCCTAGAGCTGGTATGAGTTTCATGTTCAAACTCTTGTTGGAAGATGCTTGTCTCATAAGAAATCAAAAGCATTTAGGAGTAATTTGAAATTGCTGTGAAGGTGGCTTTAGTTTAATTGGCTTTGTTTTGTTTGTCCCACACAGCAGTGCCTTTGTTTTCTCTAAAACCATGTACAAGCAAATCTTTATAATCAACAAAGGAGTGTGAAAAATGCTGAAATATTACAATTTGTGAACCTTTTATTTTTGAGAGGGCTTGAATGTCTGCTGTACAATAATCTAATAAAGACTGTTAGTTGCCAAAAATAGAGCCGGTGTCACTGAATTGTGGTTTTTAGCTCTAAGAAAAAAACAGTTTTACTCAAATTAGTAGCCAATAATTGCTTTTTATTTCTTTAGTGTCTGTCACTTGAGTTGAAGGCTTTGCACAGGTGCTGCCATCCCTAAAGTGTGTAATTGATGGCTTGTTTACCAAAGATGTATTTAGGCTTCATCGTACCAACTCACATTGGAGCTCCACAGGCAGTGAAGTTATTCATCTACATAAGTGCTTGCAGGTTTGGTCCATGCAGATATTTTTAGAGGTATATAAGCAAGCTCTTTTCTAGATTTTTTTTGCTTTAAAATGGGTATTGAAAAGTGACAGATGTAGGGTTTACTGTATATGAGGCACTAAAAGTGTTCTTTTTTAGAGACATCTCAGAGTCCCTCATGTTAGTAGGAAATGGTTTCTGAGCTCTGAAATTTTAATTAAAATACAGTGTTTATTAATGCATCAAATGTCTTTACTAAGAAAGAAGTTAGGCAGTTTCTCAAATCATGCTTATAAAATGTATCAGTGCCTTTCATGTGATGTGCTTTAACTAGCCTCTGATACTTGCTATATTTTTAATGATATAGTTTACTGCGTTCTGTAACAGAATATTGGGCTTAATTACTTTGTGTCTGCAAAGCACTTCAAAGATGAATGACACCGTGCACGAGTTATGCTGTCTTCACTGAGAATGGAAGTGTTAGGCTGATGCAAGTTTTCCTTCATGTGTGTTGGTAGTTTTTAGAGCATCATTGTGCCTTGCCCCTCTCTCAGAGAAAAAATGGCAGAGAGAAATGAGCTTCTTGTGGACATCTATTCCCCTGGGCACAGCCGTAATGCAGCTGGTTCCACTGGCAGTGAGTTGTGATCTTCAGAATATAAAGGACGAAGAAAAAATCTTCCATTTCCTGCTGTGAAACCTGGCAAAGGCTTTCTGAAAAACTACAAACTAGTCCTATCTGATAGCATTCTGGAACATTGGGACGAATCTTTCCATTTAGGTAAGAAGTTTGATTTGAAATGAAAGATGTCTTAAGAATGTGAGATGAGGTAGGAGAACATACTATCCCAGGTACCAATCCAGCTGCAAAATCCTTATTAGACAAGTCATTCACATTTTGCCTGTGGCTTAATGGCTACATGTTGGCGTGAGGAGGGAAGCGGGATTAAAATTGTTCACCCCATGAACAGCATCCTTACATCTTGAGCCTGGCTGCATACGGTTTATCAAGTGTTATATCCCCGTTACAACTCTCCTTCACTGTTCCCTGAACAAAAGAGGATGCAGTGGGTGGAGCTTTTGATCCACCTCTTGATATGGCAGGTGGCACAGCTGATATGGCAGGGGAAAGAGGGAAGAGGCAGCAACGCATTGAAAGTCAAACACAGCAGCGTTTTATTGCCGTCTTTCACTTGTTCTCCCTAATGCAAGAGAGGAATAACCAGGTCCCTGTCTTTTCACAGAGCAAATTATAAACTCGTAGTTTAGCCTGGATTGCTTCTGCGTGGTTTTCTTCTTCTTTAAACCAGTGAATGAACAGTGATGTCGAACTGTGAATTCCTTTAACTCTTGTGAAATGGTGTGAGATGCCGGTGGAAGGTGCTAGGACAGTGTGTACCACCACTTAGATCTAAAATGTTTTCTGCACAGCATGGTTGTCCCATGTTGCTTGCTCAGAAATAGATAATTTTGGTGCTTTCTATCTTTTTATGAACTTCTTAGATTTTCCTGAGTCTGATTAAGATGGCTTGACGTGGCTTTGCAGTCACAAATCAGTAGTCTAACACTGGCTGTAAACACACAGGTTCTTTTGAAAATGGTTTTAAATGCTGATTTTCAATGTTACTCTCATCTGCCCCACAACAGCACTTACTTAACTCAGCCAAAATGAGGGCACCCCGATGCAAAACACCATAAAGCTAAAAGTAAACCAATAGTGAATTTGCATTCAAATGTTTAAGTAGGGAAGGGATGCCCCCAAAATTATGCCCATTCCCCATACCGTGGAACCTGAGGCACAGTGATGCTGTCTCATTTGCCTATGACCATTTAGAAAGCAGGCAATACGCTCTAGAACTGACCCCAAATTTTGTGAGACTGAGTGCAGCATCTCCTCTGCAAGATCCGTCTCCCTCTCCAACCT